>NW_025890638.1:271544-313246 GCF_002878395.1 Capsicum annuum | reverse complement strand
TACTTTTTAAATTGCTGGGCTCTGATACCATTTGTAGGGGTGTGTGCAGATTTAATAGATCTAATAGATTTAGTAGGTTACTCCTCCGTAACTATATTCACTTGCATCTGCTTCTACTATATATATAAATTTTCTATTTTCATCTGGAAATTGCAATTTTGGTAATTCTCTACAAAGTAATTTTATTTTTTGAACTTGTTTTATATCTTTTTCATCATAATTATATTCTATATCCTTTTTAAATTTTTTCTGTAGTGGTTTTATAATGTTTGGAAATACTTAACTAGGAAATCTGAAACAATAAACACTGAAAAATGTAAAGGTATCTAATAGTCAGACAAGTGTCTAATACTGCTACTAGAGAGTCACTGGGATTGACCCCCAGCTAGCTTGAACTGTCTTACATAATTAAATAAACTAATCTAGAAAGTTGGAAATCTAAATTACTAGGTCCTTAAACTATGAGGACTCACCAACTGTCGGGATATAGATAAAGATGCTCACAATCAATCACGCTGCTGGAACTGAGCACGTGAACCTATATTATGAGACAATGTAGAAAATAGACATATATGTGGATCAGTACTTTTGGAATATACTGAATAAGTGGGGGTGAATGCATAAGTAAAACAATATCTCAACATTTACATATACTCTTAAAATAATGCATGCTAAATGTAAATGGCTCACGTTAGCTTGAATAATTCAAAGCTAAAAAATATTGAATCATGAACCATAAAGCATACTATATAAATCGTAAGAGCATAACACTTAGTTCTAAAAGTTGTACTTATAAACTGTTTTCAATTTATGCAAGTTAAGTGTAAAAGAACTCACCTTTGTATATGTAAGCTAAAGCTGAAATCTCATGGCTAATGACTTATGTAAAACAATATATGAATAAAATTGAGAGACTTTACACTTGGTTTCTAAAAGCTTTTCTGTTATTCTTTTCTGTTAGGATTACTCTGCTCTATATGCTGTTGGGAAATACTTTTAAAAACTATTCTGCAAGGAAGGTTCTTCTAACCAACATACACTATGTGAGCTATCATAGTGTCCAACATCTAGTTCTCATATAGGAAAACGTCACATTGGGGAGTGGTTTCATACTCTTTCAAAGGAGTATAACATAATCTAAGTGATACCAATCTGTATCTATCATCCATAAAGAAATGGGAATAATCTGGTAATCTTAACCTACATTGGCTCGTTGTTCTGGGGAAGTAGGATGTGCTAAACCCAAACTTTCTGCTCGGTGCTAAATACTACTCCCTTTAATCTGTATGCTCAATCTGTAGGATATAAACTTTCAAAGCTAGCATAAAGGTTTGTAATGAAACACCAATTATGCATCTGTCTGTTTTAAACAATAATAAAAACTAATCTATTTTCTGTAAACTATAATAAAACTGTAAAGTGGATTCCATAACTTAACTGAGGTTCAAAAGATCAAATTTTTTGTAAAAAACCTAGTAAAAAAACTATCTATAAGCTAGTCATAGCATGCTTAGGAGCATCATCTTCTTGAAATATCAATACATATACTTAGGGCTTAAAACACATGTCTCAAACTCTTGTCAAATTATAACAAAGTCATGCTCAATAATCAATATCTATAAATTCTTGCATAATTCAAGTCGAGATAGTGAAATTCAACTCTCAATGTATATAAAATCACTTCACATGCATAAACATGCAAAAGGATAGATGTAACAGCAACATATTCAAATAATGATAATTGGGTATGAACTCTAAACTGTAAAATATATAATCTCATGTAAACTAAACTGTAAAAACTAGTTTTGGGTACAAGGATGAAAGAGGATCCTTGTTCATAACCCCACATACCTTGCTTGATGAATTGAATGTAAAAGTTTGAAATTTTGAATCTCTAATGGTGTTCTTGAAGCTTCTTCTTGAAGTTCTTGAACCGGAACTTTGGATTATAGGCTTTCTTACAGTAGGAGATATAGAATTGTTCTTGATTCTTAGAGCTAGAGTTTTCTTCTTGGAGATGGAAAAGATGAATGATGAACCATCTATGCTATTTGGGGCTAAAATTATGTGTTTGGGCAAATTTGGGCAAGGGTAAATGACTAAATTGCCCCCATAAACCCATCATTTAACAACATAAAAATTGGGTTCCGACATGATCAATGACTATCATGTTGCTGCCTTCAATGTGATTAGTTATGCGTCACATTTCCCACTCAATGCAGCCACCGATGTTGTTCATCTATATCGCGTCGATGCTCTTTTTATTGCCAACCAAACATGCCCCAGACCTTCTCGAAAAATTTCCAAACTCACCTGTAGATACTATGGACTACCTGATCATGAAATAACTTAGAAATTAATATGCCATGGTCAGAAAGGTCGAGAATAAAATTGTCAAAGGTTAGAGGCCAAAAATGAGACTGAGTCTCCAACACTTTGCTAGGACTTTAGGTCCTAAGTCTTTGGTATGGCTCTTTTGAGCTGAATTTAACTAGAAAGAATACATGATATTATAATATCTCGGCCTTGAGAACATTTATCCTCAAATGAGACTAGTTAAACTAAGGTTACTAAGTAACTGAGACTATGTACTGGCATGCACAACTGAAACAAAACTGCATGACTGAATCTAAAACATAATGAGCGACTGAACTAATCTATGAGTGCATGAATTGACATAAAGATAACTATATGGCTGAAACTAAAACTTCAAAAAGAACTGAGTGAAGAAAGACTATTAACTTAGGCTAGATCTGAGTTTATGGAGAAGAGGTGAGGGAATATCGTTGGCATGTCTGCTTCTATGTCCCAAGTGGCACCCTCAATAGACTGATTTCTCCACAAAATTTTGACCAAGGGAACTTCTTATTTCTTAGTCTAAGGATCTAGTGATCAAGAATATCTACTGGGATTTCTTTGTATGAGAGGCTATTCTGAATATCTATGGTTTCTAGAGTGACTACAATAACTGAATCGGCCAGACATATCTTCAATAAGGATACTGGAACACTAGGTGAACTGATGATAAATCTATGGGTAGCTTAAGCTCATATGCTACCTTTCCATCGCGACACAAAGTCCTATAGGTTCCTATATATTTGGGACTAAGCTTCCTCTTTTTTCCAAATCTTTGCACCCCTTCATAGGTGAAACCTTCCAATAAACAAAATCATCAACCTCTTACTCAAGATCTCTCCTTCTTATATCTGTGTAAGATTTCTGACGACTCCGAGCTACTTTTAATATCTCTTAAATCTACTGAACTTTCTCCATGGCTTTAAAGAGGCCTCACCCACTTCAAACCAATTGATAGGTGAGTTGCATCTTTTCCCATAAAGAGCCTCAAGCAGGGCTATCTGAATACTAGAATTGTAACTATTATTGTAGGCAAACTCTACCAATAACAAATGGTTATCCCAACTGCCTTTGAAGTCTTGAACTTAATGCCTCAATATATCCTCTAAGATCTGAATGGTCCTCTCTGCCTGACTATCGATCGACGGGTGAATAGCTGAACTTAGATAAACTTGGGTACAAAGACCTTTCTGAAAGTCTTTCTAAAATTAAGAGGTAAACTGAGTACCCCTATCTAAAATATTGGAGAAGGGAACTCTATACAATCTAACAAACACTCTAATATACAACTTAGCATAATCCTCAGCTGCGTAGATCCTATGAACAGGCAAAAAGTGGGCTGATTTGGTTAATCTATATACAATAACAAAAATCGAATCATGATGTCTATGCGAATGGGTATTCCTATCACAAAGTCGATGTTCACCTCTTACTATTTTGAAGAGGGAATACCAAACTCCTATAATGTGCCACCAGGTCTTTGGTACTCTACCCTAACCTATTGGCAAGTTACACACTTGGCTATAAATTCTACTATATCTTTCTTCATACCACTCTAATAATATACTTACCACAAATTTCGATACATCTTGGTAGCTCCTGGGTGAATGGAGTAACACGCACCATGTGTTTCTGCCACTAGCCACTGCCTCAAATCTTCAACATATCTCACACACAATCTACTCTGGTATCTTAGCATTCCATCTCCCCCTTGGGAGAAAAACTCTATCTTTTGGTCTTTAACTAACCCCTTCAGTTTGACCAGATTAGAGTCCTTATCCTACTTCTCTCTCACCTCTGAGCCTAGAGAAGATTTTAAACTACTCTGAACCCAAATATTCCCCTTAACTAAGTCAACTAACCTCAAACCCAATCTAGATAATCGGTGAACTTTCCAAATTAGTTCTCTCTTATCATCATCCACATCAGTAACACTACCAATCAACAGTCTACTAATGGTGTCTGCCACAATATTAGCCTTTCCCATATGACACAAAACACTCTTTCATAAACCTTAAACAGTTCAGCCACCTTCTCTGATGAAGATTTAACTCTCTTTGCATAAACACATACTGTAAACTTTTATGGTCCATAAATACGTCAACATGCACCCCATAAAGATAGTGCCCTGCAGATTTTTAAAGAAAACACAATAACAACTAATTCAAGATTATGAGTCAGATAGTTCTTTTTGTTAGGCTTAAGCTATCTAGATGCATGGGCTATCACTCTACCTCTTTACATCAAAACACAAGTTAGGACTTATCTTCAGACAAGCTCAGTCACAATATTTATTTATATGTACGATAGTGCATACTTAGTATGTACAGTAGTATCAGTTATCCATGTACCCTCATGTTCAGTTACTCTATCTTATTTAGTTAGTTATTGTTCATGCATATAAACCCTTGCATTCAGCCTTACCGTATTTAGCATACCAGTACATTCCGCATACTAACACATACTCTTTATTTGTGCTATGATGTCTCATATCATAGGCTTGGACACTCAGGTCCCCGACTACATATAGACAGATTCAAATTTATCCACCAGTGTTAGAGTTAGTAGTGAGTCCTCATCTATCATGGAGGCTGCTATTTGGGGTGTTTTGTTGGTGTCAAAGGAACAAAATATAGTAGTTTATCTTGGAGATGGACTCTGAACTCTTAATCAGAGAGATCAGAAAACAAATACCAATCCCATGGTAGCTGCAACATCTTGTTGAATCTCAGCTAAAGCTTATATCAATATTCTCTTTGTGCATTTGCAGACATGTCTACAGGGAAGCCAACTTTGTAGCTGATGCCTTATCCAAAGTCATTTAGCAGTCCAACCAGCTTCATCACTATTTAAACTGTTGTCAACTTCCCTAGAAGTAATAGGATAGTTTAATTTAGACAAGTTGGGACTACCATATTTTTTAAGAAAAAAACTAAAAAAATTACATGAGCTACCATAGAGATAGCTTACCAGTTCAAAGAATTAGAGCAAATTCTTTGAAATTCTTTTGTAGTATTTGTACTTATTTTGTAAGCATAGATTGGAGGTCAGTTCTATGATCCTCTTTATGTATACTTTTCCTTTGTGATTAATAAAATGCTCAAATTTGAAAAAAAGTCCTCATCTATTGAGTATATTTTTATTATTTTAGTTTCTCAGTAGTTACGGTATTTCAGTAGATGGAGTAAGTTAGGGGATTGTCCCATCAACTCTACTTTCAGATCGTTTAGTTTAGTGGTTTTTAAGATTAGACTTTCTGATAGTATTCAGATTTACAGATTATTATTATCAGTTCATATTCTGTATCAGTATTTTAGATGCTTTAAAAATTATGGAATTGTAGCTTTTTTTCCGTATTTTATTACATGATTACTATTCAATGCTCACAGCAGATATTATTTATAGGTTAGCTTGTGGTCCTTTGGGATCGTAAGCACCGTGTAGCGTCTAGGGTATAGACTCAGGATGTTACAAACTTAGTATCAGAGTCTAAGGTTCAATAGAGTCCTAGGGATTTTGAAAGTCACATCAAGAAGAGTCTTGTGCATGCGTGTCTAGCACGCCACAGTTATGGACAAGAGGCTATGAGATGTTTTTGGAAAAGTTTCCCTTCTTTTAGTATTCATGTCGTGCGAGTGAGCATGAACTCTAGTTAAACTCTCAGTCTAATCCATTTCTTTCTTTCATTTACAAAATATGCCTCCTAAAAATACTAATGAAAGAAGAACCAAAAATCAATCAGCACCTTAGCCCATTCAGGCAGGTCCCCTAGACGAACATGTCTCTCATCCAGTATTCAGAGTTGCGTTCACTACTCTAGCCAATTTTGTAATAGCTCAGAATGAATGGCCAACTACTGTTCAAGCCAACCCAGTGACCAATACTGTTGCAGCCAGGATTTGGGACTTCACCCAAATGAATCCTCCCGTATTCAATGAGAGTGTCAAGTTAGCTACCTATCATCTACAAGATGTATCTCATACCTCGATTAAGTAGTGCAAGGTAGACAGGGGAACAAATGCAGATCCCATAGTGTGGGAAGAGTTTGCTATTGCTTTCATAGAGAGATTCTTTCCTTTAAGGCTGAGAGAAGCCAAGGTATTAGAGTTCATCAATCTAAGGCATGGCAGTAGGAGTTTGAAAGAGTATTCTCTCAAGTTTACTCAACCTAAGTCAGAGAGCGGTTACCATTCCTATTTTTTCTCAAAATATTCAGTTCCAACTCCATCCTTATCCAGTGATCCAGTACTTAAGTTCAGAAATAGGAGGAAAGATAGGGCCTCAGGCTCTAAATCTCAAGGTAGTTTAAGTAGTGCTTGAACAAATTCTCTTTATTAGACATGTGGCAGAAACCATCAAAGTGTCTGCAGAGCTAGAAGTGATATTTGTTTTGGGTGTGGGAAGCCAGGCTACAATGTCAGAGATTGTCCTCAGTCAGGTTCTCAGGATCAGTATAATCTTTCTTAAGCTCAGTCAGTTCACACAAATCAGCAAGGTGCTGCTTCCAGTTTCACCAGTGGGCAATGCGTAAACAAGCTTTATGTACTTCACTCCAGACAAGATCAGGAAAATTCTCCTGATGTAGTCACTGGTATGTTACAGATCTTCTATTTACATATTTATGCCTTTCTAGATATAGGAGATTATTCATCTTTTGTAACTCTTTATATAGTCGTTAACTTTGGAGTCAGTCCAGAAATCCTAGTAGAGCCTTTCTCAGTTTCTATCCTAGTGGGTAAATCTATCATTATTCAATGGGCATACAGGAACAGTCCGGTCATGATATCTCAGAAATTTACTTCAGAAGACCTAGTAGAAGTACAGATAATTGATTTTGATGTCATTCTCGACATAGATTGGCTCCATTAATGCTATGCCTCAATTGATTGTAGAAATAGAATTGTTCATTTTATGTTTCCAAATAAACTAGTCCTTGAATGAAGAGGTAGTAATGCAAAACTTAAGGTTCAGTTGATTTCATACCTTAGAATGAGAAAGATGATATCCAAGGGATATGTCTATCATCTTGTGAGAGTCAGAGACTCTAACTCAGAAAATCTGGCTCTTGAGTCAGCTCTAGTAGTAAATGAACTCTCAGATATGTTTCCCGAAGATCTTCTTGGAGTTCCTCCCCTTAGGGAAATAGACTTTGGAATAGACCATTTTCCAGATAATCAACCCATATCTATTCTGCTATACAAAATAGCACCAGAAGAACTGAAAGAGTTGAAAGATTTGTTGAAGGATCTCTTCGATAAGGGATTCATCAGACCTAGTGTTTTCTCGTGGGATGCACCTATCTTATTTGTGCATAACAAAAATAGTTCATTTAAAATAAGAATAGACTACTGTCAGTTGAACAAAGTCATAGTCAATGATAAATATCCACTTTCTAGAATCGATGACTTGTTTGACCAACTTCAGGGTGCTAGTTACTTTTCTAAGATAGACCTCAAATCAGGCTATCATCAGCCCAGAGTCAGAGAATATGACATTTTGAAAACAACTTTCAAAACCTAATATGGTCACTTCAAATTTCTTGTCACTTTCTTTGGTCTTACTAATGCCCCAATAGCTTTCATAGTCTTAATGAATCGCGTGTTCAAGAAGTACTTGGATATGTTCATTATATTCTTCATTGATGACATTCTTTTCTATTCTTGTATCAAGAATGATCATGCAGATCACCTCTGAATCATACTTCAGACTCTCGAATCTCATCAATTGTTCGCCAGATTTAGTAAGTACGAATTTTTGCTTAGGTCAGTAGCACTCCTTGGTCGTATTATTTTTGGTGATTGCATTAGAGTTTATCCTTAAAAGATCGAGGTGGTGAGAAACTGTCCTAGATTCATCTCTCCATTAGATATCAGGAGTTTTTTGGGTTTAGCTGGCTATTACCATCGGTTTATTGAAGGGTTTTCATCAATTATATCCCCCTTGTCTAGACTGACTCAGAAGAAAGTCCAGTTTTAGTGGTCAGATTCTTCCGAGAAGAGTTTTTAGGAATTGAAGACTCGACTTACCTCAATCCCAATTTTAACTCTACCAGATAGTTCAGATGGGTTTGTTGTGTACTATGATGCATCTAGGGTAGGTTTAGGTTGTGTCTTTATACAGAGAGGTAAGGTAATAGCCTATTCCTCTAGACAACTTAAGCCCCATAACAAGAATTACCCAACTTATGATATTGAGTTAGCGGCTATAGTATTTGCCTTAAAGATTTGGATACAGTATTTGCATGGGGTGCATGTTGATGTGTTCATCAATTATAAAAGCCTTCAGTATGTGTTTTTTTGAAAAGATTAGACATTACATCAGGGAAGGTGGTTAGAGTTATAAAATATTATGATATGAGTGTTATGCATCACCAGGGCAAAGCCAATGTAGTGGCTGATGCTCTCGATAAATTTTTGATTGGTAGTTTTGCTCATGTTGAGAATGATAAGAAGAAGTTAGTTTAGGAAGTTCATCAGCTTGCCCGACTAGGTATCCGCTTATTTGATTCAATAGAGGGTAGTGTTGGGTGCAGAATATTTCAGAATCATCTCTAATACACTGAAAATACACCTCTCTTTCGAGAGAATAAGCGGTCATTGTCAAATATATAACCCAACTAGGTTGGGGTCGAATCCCACAGGGAATATGGTGTTAATTAAGTTGTATGCATATTATTTGAATATTAATCATTTGTTTTTGTAAACTAAATAGGGGGGATTGGATTCAGTTCGTAAATTAATGATTTCAATTTACCAAGATGAAATATGTGTAGTAGTATTCAAATTCAGAGAAATAGCAACCCAGGGTTATGTCCACCTTGTAGTTTTCAATACTTTCTAACTATGGGTTTTACTAATTCATACCTGCATGGTGCTTACAGAGAAATGAATTGTGCTTAATAACATTATCCTAGTGTTTCTCAACAATCAAAGATTAATTAACTTCAGTTCTCTCGAATCAAAAGTGTTTGCCAAAAACAATACAAAATCTCCAAGTAGTTAATCCTGCTAAGGCATTAACTTATGAAATAGGGGTTGGTAATCCTATTTTCTTGTCACTACTCTCTTTTTCGAACAACAACCTTTCTTTCGAACAAGTTGTATTTTAAGGCATATCCTCTTGTTTGCAACCATGAGAATTCAAGATAAGCAAAGAGATTATGATATAAACAAGCCAATGCATAATGAATTCAAAATCCAAAGTGATACATTGTATGATACAAGGCTTCCATAACCCTAACTAATAAACTTAGCTACTCATGAATAAAATGAAAATCACAATAGAAATATTCATCATATGAAAAACTAGAAGATGATCTTCGTGTGGGAATAGTGAAAAACAAGAGAGAAAAATATTTCTCTCTCTCTCCTCAAGCTAAGCCGCCTTTCTCCTCTCTAAGAATAATACAGATTATTGAATAATGGATAAAAATTCAGCATTAAGCCTTTTAATAATCTTTTCTCTCAGAATTGCCTTCCCAGTCCCTGAACTAATTATAAATGATAAATTAGTCTTGGACATAGTTTCTAGGAGCCATATTTGGTCCAGACTACTACTCTCTCTTGTTCATATGCCATCCACATTCCATAGTCCCAGTATGTCTTCATCTACTTCATTAATACCTGAAATCATGTTAATCACATCAGTTGGCTCAATTACATAGAAGTAGAGCAAAAACATAAGAAACAAGTCACTTTGTTCTCTACACTTAGCTAAAATATGGATAAGTTATGGTGCTTAAGCGTATAAATTCACCCAAGATCACCACCCCACACTTAAAACTTTGTTTATCATCTAACAACATATCCATTTATGCATACTACACAAGCCTTAGCACCCGCAAAGGAAGACAATATGCTCAAATAGGCTCACACAACAATTATGAACAAGAAGTAGATTCAGGAATCATTACTAGATACAACCTACCCTCAAGAATAGACTCATTAAGTTGGAAATTTCATGCATACCGTTTAAGTAAAGAAATCAAATAAATTACCCAACCTTCATCAACATGTGCCCTCACAACAAGAGATTTACCCATAATCACTCACAATCATGCAATTTCTAACAAAGTTGGTACAAAAATCAAGTTGCGCTCACTCTCACAAAGAATTCTCAAATTACAACTGATGACCATATGCTTCCCCTTAGTGTAATACTCCACTAATATCAGAATGCTAAGATTAGGATCAAATAGGTCTTTTACGGGTTGTAATGCAAGCTAAAAGATGGGTAGGAACTATTTTTTCCAGAAATAGTGACTATCTTCCCTAAGCGGTTTAATACACTACATTATGAAATTAAGACCAATCTCTAAAAACTAATTTTCTCTTCTTCTATCTTCACAAATTTGCTTTTCACCCCAACTCATTAAGCTTAATTAATAACACTATGGTGGGAGTATGAAACACTTTCAAATTTTTTTTGGACCCTTTTCATGTTACGCACCCCCTATAATAGCCGCCCTCAACTTAAGAGATTTGCCTTAGTTGAGGTGCACAATGTCCAAAAAGGACAAGGACCAAAACAGGTTCATTGTAACATGTCTGGGATAAATTTTGGAACTTTTTCAACAATTTTTGCTACTCCTAACCACATCAATTTCACATGCCAATAACTAGATTTTGGGCAATCAATTTTACCTTTTTCCTCTAATTGTCAAACTCCTAACTCAAATTGATTTTACATTAAAGTGCTTATGAGCTTTTGGATCAAATTACGGTCTATTATAGAATGGATTAGGCTACATATGAGGCTAACAAAAGAACAAGCTAAAGGCTCAACGGGGCTAGCTAAGATAATGTACAAAGGTAGGTCAAGAGAAGGTATGAACAATGGCTATCAAAGAAATGCCTAAATCATCTCCTAAACTCACAATCTTTATTTTGCTTTGCACACACACAAGGAAAGTTCTACCATCAGGTGCAATAAGGAATATACAACACTCTTACACACTTATGGCATATGGTTAACTCAATTAGGAGCATTATAGTTTCTCAACCCAATAATTACATGAATTCAAATAAAACTAACAATCACAACAAGAGTCACAACTAGAGCCTAGGTGTTTCAAATTTAATGATCCATCACATACTTATGTTATAATGTCATGTGATCCACAAGAACAATTATATGAAATTAAATGACTAATTTTCTCTTAAGACGGTCATCATCCATCCATCATCGAGAAAAGCACCTAATTATGAATAAATAACTAACAAGATGAACAAAATAACAAATCCTATCCAGAAGTATACTAAGGAGAAGGTCCTATTTTCTTACAAAACAAGTAGCAAAGTAACTAGCCACACCACACTTAAGCTCTGCACTATTCCAACTATAAATAACAAGATAACGAACCTATCTAGTAGTACTTCTCATACACATTAGGAGTCATGCCACTTGCATGACGATCATCGCTGGAGCCATTTTTCCTATATTCATCCTATCATCCACGTCAGCCACACATAATAAAACTAATTATAATTAAGATGAAGGTGGTGAAGTCACCACCCCACACTTAATTTGTTAATATCAACCAATTAAGTATTATTATCAGGTACTCAGACTTTGCTGACATACACTTTGACATGGTGCTCCATGTTAGTCACAATACAATTCAATCACTTCAATTTCCTCAAGTCTATTTCAATGAAACACTTTTTGAACAAAATCATACCCTACACTTTCAACCATATCAAGATATACAAAACACCATCACTTTCACAACATAGCAATGGTAAGAATTTAATTCATAATTTCCTAGTGATCAATTAATAACTATAGCATAAATTCACAACACATAAGGATTAAGAAAAGAATACTCACATTGAATATGAAGAATTGAAGAAAGTGAGTTGATGTTCTTGGGTTTTGAAAGTGGTGAGGAGTTTATGGGACAAAGAGTGTGTTGAAGGCATGGTTTTGTGGTGAAATAAGAGAAAATTTAGGGATTTAGGGTGCTATGGCATTTAAAGGATAAAATTTGGGTTAGGTTAACCCAATTTAAGGTCACATTTATGTTGTTTGGACTAAGTGTGCTTTGCATAATATATCACACACTTGATACAGTGGGCATCTGTGAAGAGTTATACGACACTTACCCTATTACACAACTTTAAGAGTGTGGCGCATAGGGTATCACACACTTGAGGCAGTGAGCATATGTGGAGAGGTGTGCGACGCAAAGGTTATTGTACATGCTAAAGAGTTCGACACACATATTATAGCACACATGAAAGTGTGCATCACAGATGGTATGGCAGACCTGGACCAGTGGACATATGCGACTTGTTGTGCGATGCATTGTTAATCACACACATCAATGTGTGCGGCGCACGAATGCCACTCGTTTCACTTGTATTTGAGTAATGTACTTAGGTAGCATGTCAAGTGATGCCCATACTATGGTCCAAGTAAAATCACTCGCCATTCCCTATTGTACACTTAAAATCGGACACTATGCCCAACATTTTCCATATGAGGCAGTGGGAAAGGTCCCCATCGTGGGGGCTTCATACTTGTACCCCCATTGAGGTCAATGGTGGGCTTTGAGATTGGGCCTATCAGCCCGATCCCTACACTACCAACACAGACCTCATTGAAATTCACAAAATAAAGTTGCACCATGAAACTTTTTGAGTTGGATTAATATAATTCAAGGCGCGACTCTAATGCAAATCATACTTGAGCCTTACATATTTGACCACTCCAACTTACCTGTAATGTTCCCATCACTCCTAAACTTACCACCATTGACATGGCTCACTTATAAATCAAAATTGGTACTAATATCCTCCTTAGTAATTCATGCACCTACACTTAATCAAAAATAATAAAAATGATTAGAAAGATGGGTTGCCTCCCACAAAATGCCGTAGTTTCGATCGTGGCTCGACTCTTCTTTTTGCATTTTTGTTTAACATGATAAAGTGAAAATAAAATCATGGGTTGCCTCCCATGTGCCACCTAATTTAATGTCGCAGCATGACTTGATTATCTTGACTACTCAGACTTTGTCAAAATACATCGATGATACCATTTGTACCTAATTTGCTGGATCAAGAAAATTCTTCATTCCTAGTCCAACTACTTTGAAGTCACTCACATCCTTGCTTGCAAGTTCAACCAAGCTAAATATGTTTTCCACAAAAGACATATACTTAACTTATATATTTCTCTTATCTTCGTAGTATACATCAATAATCGAGAAGACACTCATCTCCTTTTGTTGTTTCATAGACCGACATACTTCAAAACTAACTTCTTTCTCATTGAGCCTAAATTTTAGCTCATTCAGCTGTATGTCAACTAACACTCTCCCAGTTTCTAAGAATGGCCTATCCAAAATTATGGATACTTCAAAGTCCTCTTTGCAATCAAGAATTACAAAGTCAGCAAAAAATATAAATTCAACAACTTTTACAAGTACATCATGTAGAATCCCAATCGGCCTTTTTACCAATCTATCCACTATTAGAAGCCACATATTGGTGCGCTTAGGATCTCCCAAACCCATTTTCTCAAAAACCATCAATGGCATAAGATTTATACTTGCCCCGAGACCACAAAGGGTCTTTTTAAACTTTAGCAGTCCAATCGTACATGGAACAGTAAATGTTCTCGAATCAACTTTATTCTGGACAATAGATCTTGTAGCATTAGCACTACAATAATGAAGATTGTCTACCATTTCATAGCTCATAGACCTTTTCTTCGTCAACAGGTCTTTCATAAACATAGCATATCCGAGCATCTGTTCTAGTGATTCAACAAAGGGCACATTTACTGTCAACTGCTTCAGCATAGCCATGAATTTGCTAAAGTTGCCATCATCTTCTTTCTTCTTTAATCATTATGGAAATGGGGGTGGTGGCCTTGGGATTTCAATTGGAACAGCTTCTACCTCTTTTCTTATACGTTGCTCCATACACTAACATGTTTCTGCATAGGTGGTTGTTCCATTCCTGCATTCTCCTTTTATAAACCTCCCAACTTCACAGGAACCACTAGAGATTCATCAATTATCTCCCAATTCATTTTAATCTCATCAGTATAAGAGGATGCTACCAAATGTAGAATAGATAACATCTTACCACTTCTAGTGGTAATGGCCATACACGATCCATCAGTCCTCAGATTTTGAACTGTATCACTTGGTAATGTCCCATTATGTCTTTGGTTGAATGTTATGGATAATTGGCTCATCTGCTGCTCCAGTTGTTTAATAGAGATTGAGTGAGAATTTACTAGTTGACTCTTAAAAGATATGTCACTTTTCATAGTAGTCAACCCAAAATTGGTCGATTCAACTCCCTTTAATAGTTTCTCCATCACGTCCTCCATGGACATTTTGCTTGAGCTAGTGGAAGCATTATCATGGCTTCCAAGAGGTATATACAGTCCACTCCTATCACTTTTATTCTTCCAATCTCCTAGATGGTTCCAACCTTGGTTTCCTTGAACACTGGTCCACAAACCCTATGGTTTTGCAGATAGTTAACCTCTTCTTCATTATTTGATTTAGCTCCCTTATCGTGGGACCCCACAAGTTTTACCTTTCCTATATTTCTTGATAGAAAATGTTTCATGAGTATATCCATCTGGATTTTCATATGAGCAATATCCTGATCACGTTTCTCTTCTCTCCTACGTGGCTCTACTGATATTACACTAGGCCTAGTATTGCTTACTACCAAATAATCTTTGATATGCCAAGCTATACTTGTCTTAGTAATTCTTTCTAACATGTACGCAGCCTCAGTAAAGGTGAGCTCCATAAAAGTTCCTCCAGTATCATTATCCACTATTGGCTTTATAAGTGAGTTCAAAGCTCTGTAGAGTATTTCCATCAAGTGTTCATCAATCATTTTATGGTTTAGGCATTGAGTGAACTTCTTTTTAATCCTCGCCCAAGTCTCATGCCAAGCTCCATTAGCCTATTTCCTAAAGTTTTTGATCTCATCCCTCAACTGTAACATTTTGGAGGGCGGAAAGAACCTTTCTAGGAAAGCTCTTTTCAATTGCCTCCAGTTTGTTATAGAATCAGGAGTCATCTCATTAAACCACATAGTTTTCCCCAGACAGAGATAGTAGGAACAATCTTAAATGAATATAATTTTGTCCTACTCAAGGATTAGAAAATGACTTACAAATACTGATAAAATTCACCAAATATATATTTGGATCATCACTAGGTAATCCACCAAAGAGTCCTTTCAGATTCAGTAGCTGGATCATAGTACTGCAAATGTTGAATTTCACCCAGGAGCTAGTGGTGGTAGAATGATTGCCCCTGTAGATTTGGTTCCATCTAAATCATCCTCATCATTGTCAATATTAAACTGTGCATCTTGGCGGTCTGGTCTTCCTCTAAATGGATGATTTTGATTTACAGGTGAAACTGCCCCTACTGCACGCCTCCTGTTAGCGGGGTCAATTAAATCATCTCCCATGTCCTCTTCATCTAGATTAGGTACCCGACCTAGGTTATCTGCATTTTGTAGATTTAATTGAGCATTAGCCAAAGCAGCTAATCTTTCATCTTCCTATTGGTTAGCCATTCATTCAATGAAATGAGATTCAGGATTAAAGGGTAATAATGGTTCTCCTAAACTTCTGGTTCATGGCATAAATAACATTGAGCCTTTGATGAAAAACAACAACAAATAAATGTAAAATAAGGAAAATTGACTAATAGTCAATTAACACAGATAAACTTAGTCGGCAACCGTATTCCCCAACAACGGCGCCAAATTTGATATGCCAAATTACACCTCTCTTACAAGAAAGTAAGCGATCGTTGTCAAATATATAACCCAACTAGGTTAGGGTCGAATCCCACAGGGAATATGGTGTCAATTAAGTTCTATGCAGATTAGTTGACTATTAATCGTTCGTTTCCATAAACTAAATAGGGGGGATATGATTCAGTTTGCAAATTAATAATTTTAGTTTAACAAGATGAAATAGGTGTAGTAGTATTCAAATTTAGAGAAATAGCAAGCTAGTGTTCTGTCCACCTTGTAGTTTTCAATACTTTCTAAGTATGGGTTTTATGAATTCATACATGCATCGTGCTTATAGAGAAACGTATTGTATTTAATAACATCATCTTAGTGTTTCTCAACCATCAAGGACTAATTCACTTCAGTTCTCTCGAATCAAAAGTGTTCACCAAAAACAATACAAAATCTCCATGTAGTTAATCCTGCTAAGGCATTAACTTATGAAATAGGGGTTGGTAATCCTATTTTCTTATTACTACTCTCTTTTCCAAACAACAACCTTTCTTTCGAACAATTTGCATTTTAAGGCATATCTTATATGTTTGCAAGTACGAGAATTCAAAATAAGCAAAGAGAATATGATATAAACAAGTAAATTCATAATGAATTCAAAACACAAAGTGAAAGATTTGTATGCTACAAGGCTTCCATAACCCTAACTAATAAACTTAGCTACTCATGAATAAAACAAAAATCACAATAGAAATATTCATCATACCAAAAACTAGAAGATGATCGTCGTGTGGGAATAGTAAAAAACAAGAGAGAAAAATATTTCTCTCTCTCCTTAAGCTAAGCCGCCTTTCTCCTCTCTCAGAATAATATAGAATAATTAATAATAGATAAAAATTCATCATTAAGCTTTTTAATAATCTCTTCTCTCATAATTGCCTTCCTAGTCCCTAAACAAATTATAAATGAAAAACTAGTCTTGCACATAGTTTTTAGGCACCACATTTGGTCCAAAATGTTACTCTCTCTTATTTCATATGTCATCCATATTCCATAGTCCCATTATATATTCATCTACTTCATTAATACCTGAAATCATGCTAATCACATTGGTTAGCTCAATTACATAGAAGTAGAGTAAACACATAAGAAACTAGACACTTTTTTCTCTAAGGTTAGCTAAAATATGGTGTTTAGGGATGTAAATACAACCAAGATCAATCTCTAGGTTCCAAAGTGAAAAAAAAGTAGGATAGAGATCCCAGACTTTTTAAGTTGAAAGAGTCAGTCTAATATTAGAAAATAGAGATTTTCTCCCAAGGAGAAGATGGTGTGTTGTGTTCCTAGGGTTGTTTATATGTACCAGGTGGAGATGAATTGAGGCAAAGAATTCTTGCAGAAGCACATGGTGCACGATACTTTATTCGTCCAGGGGCCACTAAGATGTACCACAATTTGTGGGAGATCTATTGGTGGAGCGGGATAGAGAGGGATATTATAGAGTTTGTAGCTAAGTACTCTACATGTCAGCAGGTTAAGATTGAGAACTAGAAGACTATTGGGTCCATGCAGGAGTTTAGTATTCCCCCATGGAAATGGGAAAAAGTGAACATGGACTTTTGGATGGCTTTGACTCGTTCTCATCATCTGCATGATTCTATTTCGGTTATCATAGACAAAATGACAAAATCATCTCATTTTTTCCATTTCATACTTCTTATTCAGCTGAGGACTATGCCAAGCTCTATATCAGAGAGTTTGTCAAGTTACACGGAGTCCTAGTATCTATCATCTCATATAGATGTACCTAGTTTACCTCTCAATTCTGGAAAGCATTCAAAAAGGGTCTTGGTACCTAAGTTCACCTCAGTACAACCTTCAACCCTTAGATAGATGCTCAAGAGAAAAGGACCATTCATACTCTAGAAGATATTCTAAGAGCCTACGTTATTGATTTTAAGGGTAGTTGGGATGACCACTTGTCTTTGATCAAATTTACATATAATAACATCTATTACTCCAGTATTCAGATGGCTTCATTTGAGGATTTTTATGGTAGGATATATAGATCTTCATTTAGTTGGTTTGAGAGAGATGATGCCATAATAGTAGGGCTTTATTTAGTATTACATGCCTTAGAGAAGGTTCAGCTGATCAGAGAAAGGCTTAGGATTGCCCAGAGCCAAGAGAAATCGTATGCAGATAAAAGGAGAAAGGATATCAAATTTCAAATCGGTGATTTTGTGTTCTTACAAATCTCTCTCATAAAGGGAGTAAAGAGGTTCGGCAAGAAAGGAAAGCTTAGTCCACAATATGTCTGTCCATATAGAATTCTCAATCATTTTGGAAAGGTAACTTATAAGCTTAAGTTTCCTTAAGATCTAGCTTCAATACACCAAGTATTCCATGTCTCCTTGCTAAAGAAATGCATTGGTGGCCCAATAGCCATAGTTCCCTTAGAGGGCGTAGATATTCAAAATGATATCTCTTTCAAAGAGGTTCCAGTATAAATCCTCGATTATCAAATTTGCAGACCGAGGAAAAAAAAATTCCCTTAGTCAAAGTTCTTTTGCAGAATCAGTCTATTGAGGGAGCTACTTGGGAAGTAGAAGAAGATATGCGGACCAAGTATCCTCACCTTTTCTTAGTAAACTAAGATTCAGCTAAAGGTAATAGTCTTTCTTAGCTCTACTCAGTTTCGTGTTTAATTACATTTGTAGTCTCGTTATTCGTTACCATTGTATATTCAATCATGTATTCATGAATCAGTTTCGTCATGTACTCATGCATCAGATATGCATGTTCAGTATGAAAATTCAGCTTATCAGTAACTTCAGACATGTATTCTATACATCAGATATGCATGTTCAGTATGAGAACTCAGCTTGTTTATAGTTCAGTCGTGTATCCATGTTTCAGAATGCATGTTTAGTCTATAAGATCAGTCTATCATTATTTCTCGGCTTAGTCAGTCTCATTCGAGGATGAATAATCCCAAGGGGGAGATATTGTAATACCTTATATTTCCCTAGATTAAATTAACCCTCAGTACATGGGTTACCCTATATAAAATATTATAAATACTCAGTATTTTTCATTTTATATCCTGCCAATGCATAGGAAATTCAGTTAGCTTTCTAACAATATAAAATTTGCCCAAATCTGATACCCGAGCGAAGAGTTAGAGCCATTTTTGTAAAGCAGTATACAAAATTTGGCCATCAACACGTTGCGGAGGCCACCCAAATGGTAATGGTCACTTTCTATTTTTCCATCATCATATTGTTGCATCGCACCAAGCCCTTAATTCAAAATTGTCCATTTACCAGTGAAGCTACGCGATGTCACCGCGTTGTGGTAATTTCCCCATTGTTAATTTCCAGACACACGGCGTGATAGCGGTGCATCATGCCAGCATGCCAAATTGGGATTTTTTAGTTAATTCTATGTTTTAAATCCAAGGGGCTTTTAAGTACTTTTTCCTCACCGCAGTTAGCCCAAACACATAATTAAGCCCTAAAAGAGCACAAGTTGCTCATTATTTTACTATTTTCTCAAGAATCAAAAATTCTCTCTCAAGAAACAAATCCCTAAATCTAAGAAATAAATGTCAATCTCAAGAATCCAAGAACTTCAAGAATTGACAACCCAAGGTATGTTAGGTGTTCATCTATGGGTTTCTTTCACCCATAGAGTCCACAAATCCATTTTAAAATTACAAGATTGTTGATTTATGAATTACATGCTTGAAATTGAATTGAATTCATGTTCATGTTATTGTTGGGTCTCATTCCATGATTTAATTACAATCTTTCATGAAATTAATCACTATATATGTTGAATTACATGATCTTCATGATAAACCCTTCAATTAACAAGTTGATTGATGTAGCCATGATAATTATATGTGTTGGTTATTTTATAACCCATGAATGCTCCCTGTGTGTTCACTAAAATTCCTATGTGAAGGAAATAGTGCCATTAAAACATGATAGCATGTATTCCCCATTCATTTACAAGTTAATGCTTTACAAGTGTTTGATGAAATGACTCTATGGATGAATTATGATCAAGTGAACATTGTTATGTTATTTAAGATTATGCCATGCCTTTCTTTTACGCTATCGAGTCCTGTGGGTATTTAATACCTAATAATTTATCTATTTACCTAGATTCAGTGTCAGTTATAGAATAGTATTAGTCATGTCACAATTAGTATAATCCATTCAGTCACAGAACTCAGTAGAACTCAGTAGAACTCAGTCAGTTACAAAACTCAGGAAAACTAAGTAAACTCAGTATTAGTCCAGTCTAATTAAGCATACTCAGTTTAGTGTCTTTCAGTTGGGAGTAGGATTCAGCATCTAGTAAAACCAAGGATAGGGTCTCTACTTTCAGTAGAGGGTGTGATCCTTAGAAGTAATCCTTGCATTCCATAACTATATAGCCAGTGTTGGTTAAGTCATCAACCTGCCAATTGAGGGTTGATGAGGTGCTTCACCTGTTAGTAGAGGGTACCACCATTCTCATTCATAGCTTCTACGAGATTGAGTGTGACTCTTCAACTTGTCTTTACCCTTGGCATGGTACTGATACCTTTCTAACTGGGGTCATAGGTTGGACCCCAACTCAGTTATCCCTTTTGGGGCATATCGGTTAGATAATTACCTCCCACAGTCTTAGTTTCCATCTTCAGAATAGAACTCACTTCATTTCTACAGAATCAGGACTATCATATACTATAAATCAGTATCAGTAACTTAGTTATTAGGAACATCAGATATAGTTACTCAGTATCGAAACGCAGGACTTAGCTTAGGACAAGCTCAGTCACAATATTTATTTATATACACAGTAGTGCATACTCAGTATCAATAGCAGTTTCAGCTATCCATGTACTCTCATATTTAGTTACTGTATATTATTCAGTCAATTATTGTTCATGGATATAAACCCTGGCATTCAACCTTACCTCATCTAGCATACCAGTTCATTCCACTTATTAATGCATACTCTTTATTTTGACTATGATATCTCATATCATATGTTCGGATGCTCAGGTTCTTAACCGCGCATAGAAAGATTCAAATTCAGCCAATAATATTAGAGTCAGTAGTGAGTCCTCATCTATCAAGGATATTTTTATTATTTTAGTTTCTCAGTAGATGGAGTTGTTGGCAAATTATCCTATCAACTTCACTTTCAGATAGTTCAGTATAGAGGCTTTTCAGATAGTATTCAGATTTATAGATTATTATAATAAGTTGATATTTTTTACTTGTCTTTTAGATGTTTTGAACCTTATCACATTTTAGCCCACTTTCCTCATTTTATTACATGATTATTGTTCAGTGCTCATGATAGATATCAGTCATGGGTTAGCTTATGATCCTTCGGGATTGTAAGCACCATATAGCGTCTAAGGTACAAACTCAGGGCATTACACCTTAGTTCCCCAATATTCCAGCCTGTCTTTAGAAATCATGTTACAAACTTTATACCATTCAAAAATTTGTCCCTCTATTAAACCCAACACTACTTGAAAATAGAAAATTAAAATTGTGGCTAAACGCCTAAGTTAGGGGTTTTAAGTTTGAAAGAGTTGACTTTGGGCCATGGTAGTGTTAGTGGATGCCTTTGATCAAAGAAATGAAAAAATTGAAAAGGAAAGAAATAATGAAATGAATAATGGGGCAAGAATTACAAAACAACTGAGCAAAAAAATATGCCCTCAAAAAGTTGCGGAAATCAAGGCTCCTAAATTAGGCATGTGTAAAGTATGAAAACAAAAGAGGTGGTTAATGGTCACAATTTGGTTTAAATAGTTTGATATAGATGTTCAAGAAGGGTTAAGCTACTTTGTTCTTAAATGTTATCTGACTCTTCCCCGAACCTACATAGTAAGATTAAAAATCCCTTCGAGATCTGCAATTAAATGTATTCATTGTAGTGGCGATTGAAAATAAAGGCAAGCCTATGTCATGGTACTTGCTAGCATCAAAATTCTTTAAGTGAGAGAGAGTTTTCCACTTGAATCCCCATGGTTTCATAATAGATAATTAGGTGTATATGGGTTATCCTTCTTGTGAAGAGGCATACAAAGAACTCGAGGTGGGTGACATTGTCATCTTTCGAATAATGAGTCAAAAGAAGTATTATAGAGTTGTAGTCAATAGAGAGTCACTTTTAGAGTGTTAGTGATTATTGTATTGTTTCTCTTTAAAGTCCTTCATATCTTTGAGTTTGAATATTATGATTGAGAGGTGTAGTGAGAATAACTTTGCCCATGTTTGAAGAGCCACTTGTGGTAGCATCTAAGTTTGAGGTCATTGTGATTATTAGGATGTACAAATGAGCTTAAACTTTTCATTTTCTCATTCAGTAAGAGGTACTGTTGCTTGAGGAAAAGCAAAGGTTTAAGTTGGGTGTGTTTATAATGGTGAATTTACCACTCATTTGCATTCTAAATTTATGCCTAATACTACAATTTAAAGGTGTGAATAAGAAAAATGTGTTACTTTAATGCACTAATTTCCATATTTCGCAGGCACATAACTGATGAGATAGAAAGATATAGATTTAAGCTAACGAGGGATAAGAACAAGAGGAAAAGTGAACAGCTGAACACTCTGCACAAATCAAGCTTAGTTACCGCTATCGCAGTCTAAAGAGGCCATGATCGTAGCCAGTGAAGATAGGCCAGCCAACATGATTGCATAGATATAATTGCGATTGCGGTAGTCGAAATTGCAATAAAGCTGATGCAATCTCGGTTTAGCGAGATTTTGTCCTAGGGGAAGTTTTGTAATTTTTAATAGACGACCCCAATTATTTTTAAAGTCTTAAACTCTTTCCCATTTTGGTATTGTACACTTTGGAGAGAAATTGAATTTCTAGTTACAAACCCTGATTTAGAAAATAATTGTATTTGAATTTCCTACTTTAAATTAGGTGAAATTGAAGGATAGATTTTTTGAATAAACCTTATGGTATGTTTCTTTATCTTTACTTCATGAGTAGCTAAATCTTTTAGTCTTGGAATTATGTTGAGTTAAGGTGTAATTATGCATGGGTTATGACATATTTGTGTAGATTCTAGCTTGTTGATGATATATTTCACCATTGCTTGGTTTAATTAGTTGGGATTTATGGGTGAAAAGCCTAAATGCCCAAAATGGGTTTGTGGATGAAAACCCCAAACTCTTAAAAGCTCACAGCATCCTTGAAAAATGGATATGGGTGAACTTTTGTAACCCATGGCATCCTTAAAAGAGGGCTATGGGGGACAAAACAATAGTGGACAATAGTAGATGTTTTTTACTATCTTTTTGTAATCTTTGAAATAGGGCAATTAGAGATTTTTCTTTGTCTTGGGAATCTTCCAAGAACTAGTAATGCCCAATTGAGGTGATGGGTTACTTTAATTGAATCACTTATTAGTTATTCAAAAGGGTTAATAAGTGATATCCTTGATGTATTACTGGCAATATAGCCTCAAGGAATTTAAACATAGCTTACCTTATCTTTATTGACTAGAATTTGCACTAAATAATTATATTTCCATTCATAATTAGCCCTAAGGTAGACATAATCCCCAGATCCTTCTAATAGTGATTTTTCAAATCACAAATGTTGTCTTAGTGTCTTGACTCAAGTAGATATTTATCAAATCTTGATACCAAAAAACCCCCTCTACAAATTTAAATCATGCTTTTTGCTTTGTATATATTATGGGATTCTATAATTGTTAGCACCCATATTACTAGAAATCTAATTTTGCTCCTCTTAGATTCGACCTTAAAATATATTAAGCTATTGAAAACAACCATCCTATCCCAAATTGAACACTATAGGCAAGTGTTATCAAAATTCATTCATTTGGCCGATTATTATATATGCTTTGTTGAGGGTGTTGTCATTATTTCAGTCCGTATGACCAAATTGACTTGGATGGAGGTTCCTTTTTGATGGTCCAAGGAGTGTGAGTCTATCTTTGGAAAGCTTAAGGACTTTCTTACTTTAGCTCCTATTTTAGCTCTTTCTATTTAGGGTGAGTATTTCCCCTTGTCTTATGATGCTTTTTGTGTTTGTTTAGATTGTGTATTGATGTACCAAGGTCATTTTATTGCTTAATATTCTAGACATCTTAAGGTGTAAGAGCTCAACTACCCCATTCATGACTTGGAGTTGGCGGCGGTAGTTTTCTCACTTAAAATTTGGAGGCATTATCTTTATAGTGTGCATTGTGAGATTTCCACCAATCTTATGACCTAGAGAGAGCTTAATTCTAGACAACGTAGATGGATGAAGTTTCTTAAGTATTATGATATTTTTATCTTACATTATCGAAGAAAGTCAAATGTGATAGAAGATGCCTTTAGTTGGAAGACAGTGAGTACGAGTAGCTTAGCTTGTATTTCAATTTCTCAAAGAATTTTGGAATGGTACATTCAGTCCTTAGCTAAGTTGATAGTTCGCCCTGATATTTTTGATCCTAGGAGAATTTTGGCTAGTGTGGAGCGAGATCCTCGCTACTTGAGAATATTCAAGATTGTCGGTTTGAGGATAGTAAGCTTTACTGCCTTCATGATCATATGTTGAGTGGAGTGTCTTAGAGGAACACCATAGATTCTATGGGTGTTCCGAGTTTTGATGGCCGCATTTGTATTCCAAGGATTAATGACTTGATTCATATGACTTTTCATGTGGCTCAAGGCTTTATATATTCCATTCATACCAGCACAACAAGGATGAATAGTGATTTGAGAGAATATTATTGGTGGAGTGGTATGAAAAGAGATATGGAAGATTTTGCAGCTCGATTCCTATATTGTTAGTAGGTAAAGGTCGAGAATCAATAACCAGGTGGTTTTATTCATAGATTCCCATTTTCGAGTTAAAATAAGAGCAGATTACCATGGATTTTATTAGTGGTATGCGTTGCACTTCCCATTATCTCAATGATATTTGGGTCATCTTAGATTATTTGACAAAGTCAGCATACTTAATTCCTATTTAGAATTCCTTAGAGCTGAGAGATTAGCCAATATATATGTCACGAAATAGTCCATTTGCATGGTGTGCCAATTTTTATTATTTCAGATCGAGGTTCCGTGTTCACTTTAAGGTTTTGGAGAGCTTTTTAGGAGAATTTTTGCACCCAATTTGATCTTAGCATAACTTTTTATCAATATATAAATAGTCAGTCAAAGTAGACCATTAAGGAGCTTGGGGATATGCTCTAAGCCTGCGTTATGGATTTTGGGGGCAAGTGGGAGTAGCACTTAGCCTTGGTAGAGTTTGCACTTAATCACAACTGTCATTTAAGTATTGAGATTGTGCTTTTTGAGGTATTATATGGTAGAAGATGTCGTTCTTTGGTTTGATTGTTTGAGACTTTTAAGGTTAGTCCTTGTGATACCGATTTGTGCCAAGAGATGTTAGATAAAGTTTGGGTGATGCAGGATAAGTTGAGAGCGACTCAAAGTTGGCAAAAGGACTAAGTAGAATATAGGATTCAGGCCTTGAGATTTGGAGTTGGTGATCGTTTATTCCTCCATGTGTATCCCATGAAGGGTGTAATATGGTTTGGGAGGAAGAGTAAGATCAATTTTAGGTATATTGGACCTTTTGAGAATCTTCGTACAGTTGGTGAGATGGCTTATGAGATAGCTCTACCTCCAAATTTTGTCATTGTTCATCTTGTCTTCCATTTCTCTATGTTGTGTGATATATTCCTAATCCATCTTATGTTCTTGGATGGGACTCAGTCTAACTCGAGGACCATGTGCTCATTTTTCCTAGAGATTTTAGGCGGTTGTGCTCTATAGAGTTTGTTATAGTTAAGATTTAGTTGAGGCACCGCCTAGTGGAGGAGGCTACTTGGGTGATCGAGAAAGAGATGCGGGCATAGTATCTACACATGTTTAAGACTTTAGGTACATCCTAATTGTTAACTTTTTGGACAAAAGTTCCTTAAGTAGGGGATATTATAGTGATCCTTTAGGTCATTTTCCATATTTTGACTTATTTTCACCGTCGATCTTTTCCATAAATCCTAAGTCATTTATAATTTGCAGGGACTATCAGTTTGGTTAGTTTTTAGTGCCAATTCCTTATTAGAAGTCTTCACTAGTTTCGATTGGTCACTGAGTAAAAACTTTAGTAAATCAATCTAGTATGAAAATTTTGAATGTGACAATAGCTCCTAAATATCAATTTTTCGCTAGGTAGATCTTTGGTTTAAATCCCAAGGCACCAAGGCTCATTTCGGCCTATTGGTCGAAAAGTTAAGAAAATAAAATATAAGTGTGGGAACCACATTTGATCAAAATGACCACAAATGTAAAATCCAGTTGCTCTATTGAGTCCAAAATGTTGAATTTAGTATGGTTACATAGTTAATTTGCATTTATGGGATTCCGGATGAATATCGAGGACTTGATTGATTTCCAAGTCTCAATTGTTTTCTAGTGTAGTTTTTATCATAAGGAAGGGATGCGATCACTATGGTGCGATCGCAGGTCCTGGCCATGATAGTAGGACCCGAGGACCAGATATGGGCATAAATACCATAAAGTCACGAATAAAACCATTTTCATCCATTACTTGAGAGAAAAAACCCTAAAGAGTGAAATATCTAAAAAATTGAGACTTATGGGTGACTTGGGAGCTAGAATAAAATGTATTTTTCCATTATCTTTCCATTTGAGGTAAGAATAAACCCTTTCCTTGGTGAAATTTCTTGATTTATTGCTCAAAACCACAAAATAATTTGGGCTTGATTTTAGCCCCAATGTAGCCTAGTTTTCAATCATCTTTTATGGTAATAATTCCTTCAGCTTGATATTATGTTGGGCTAATTTTGAAAATGCAATTTTCATAAGTAAGACCCATATATGGTTTTGATGTGATATTTGGATCCAAAGCGCAATGGTGCAATGTGGGTATCATTATGCTCGTAATAATGAGTAGAATGTGACTTTAATAGCTTTACATCGTAAAAAAACTTTTTGAAAAAAAAACATATGGCTTAGTGGTTCATTGATCTTTCTTCGGCATTGAGGTAGACTAAGTTTATGCCTTGTTAAATTGTGCTATCTGATTGAATTCTTATGATATTATGTTGGATTTGGGATGGGTTTAAGGTGTTTGACTGAACCAATACAAGACTTGGGTTAGTTGCACCAATTAGGATATTTTAAAGTCGTAGAGTTGAACACTTGGCTACACTTGGCTTATTTTATTATGACTTAGGTGAATTAGGCTTCATGTCTCATGTTAGCATGTGAATGCCTTAGATCGCTCAAATTAGATAAGAATGCTTTAGACATTTATGATTAGGGTAAATTTGCCTTAGTTTCTTGCACTAATGGAGGTTTCCTTAGTTCCCATTTGACTATGTTAAAGTTCTTGAGAAGAATCTCTACTTTTCAACTAATTTTGGGTTATTATAGAACAAAGAGTGGATTTAGATAAATTAGATCAGTTTGGGGTAAAATTTTACGTAGAATGTATCTAAGAGATTTAGAAGTAGGCTCTTTGACAAACTTAAGTCAAGATTGATGATTAGTTCTCTTGAAATCCTTATATGCTTATTAAATGCCTAGAGAATGACCTTTTGAGGCAATATTGAGGAACCTTGGTACTTTTTGGTTATGATTAATGGCATTTGAAGTGATTCATAAACGATTATTCCATATGTATGATTTGTTAGTTAAGGTTATGATGAGCTCTTTATTATATTACTATTTTTGCTATTGATTGGGTTACCGAATATTCCCTAGAATGATCCCTCGACTATGTTACTGTCTAAGCCATAAATTATGTTATTGACTATGTTATGAATAAACTAAAGATTATTATATGGATTTGTGATTGCTCAAGATATTGATAAGCTACTATTTAAGCTAATGATAAGACATTGAATATACTATTGATAAGTCATTGCTCATGATATTGCTTATTGTTATAATCATGATAACCAATTATGCTTAGCAATCTTGTTGGAATGCATCCTTATTGATGACGTCAACAATTATGTTACTAATTGTTCTAGAAGATACGATTATTGATTATATGAGAAATTATGCTATTAATTATGCTAGAAACCTTGATGCTTTACTTTAATGGCACATATAGCATTGAATATATACCCACTTAATTCTAGAAGATGATGTTGATATTATGATGATATTAATACCCGACATGGGTAGAGGATGATTATGATGATATATTGATACCCGACAAGGTTAAAGAATATTATAATGGTACTGATACATGATAAGATCGGAGAATGATTATGATAATATATTTATAGCCAACATAGATGAACAATATTATGATG
Organism: Capsicum annuum; assembly: GCF_002878395.1. Lineage (NCBI taxonomy): Eukaryota > Viridiplantae > Streptophyta > Magnoliopsida > Solanales > Solanaceae > Capsicum > Capsicum annuum. The sequence continues at coordinate 284,806 of NW_025890638.1, read as the reverse complement.
ATTGATACCTGGCATGACCGAAGAATATTATGATGATATATTGATAACCGACAAGGCCAGGGGATATATATGATGATATATTGATGCCTGAGAAGGACAAAGGATATTATAGTTATATATTGATGCCCAATAAAAATAGATAATGATTACATTAATGTGCCTATGTGTGCATCTACAGGTTTGAGTTAGTCTAAGCCCTATATATGGCTATTACATATTTATATAGATATGCAAGTTGGGTAAATCACAATAGTAGGGATATTGGATATAGCACAAATATGGTAATTATGATAATCAGTGGACTTATGATTATTACTGATAAACAAGAATTAATGGTTGATATTGTCTAAGTGACTAAACATGACATGTTGATAAACGAGAATTAGTTGGTAAAGGATGATTAGTTAACATATGTTGGCTAGTTGGAGGGTATTCATTAGTTATTAAATATTGTTTAGTTGATGAATATAGATTAGTTAATATATATTAGTTAGTTGATGAATATTGGCTAGTTAATAAATATTGGTTTTTTGATGAATATAGGCTAGTTTCTAAATGTTGATTAGTGTTATATGGTGAATAGTTTCTAAAAAATGATTAGAAAATATATGAAGACTATTTATTAAATGGATTTGTTAATAAAAGACGGTTAGCTAATAAATGGTGACTATTGAGTATCGATGATAAGGTTGTTAAATTGTAGGATTATTAAAAGTTGGGAAATTACGATAAAGGTCGAAAATGGTATATTGATGATAATTGTGGAATGATGGTTAAATGAAGATGAAGGCTAGTTATAATGTTGGTTGATTTCTTTACTCTACCCTTATGTGTACTCTCTAGGCATATAGGAGTTGTGACAAGTTATTTTTTTTCCGCACCAATTGGCGAATGGGAGTCAATTTTGTATTGTGATTGCTTGTTTTGATGCTTTATGATGAGTTATTAGTAAGCATTGTTACTTATTATACACGGTAATATTTTTATATGTTGATGCCTTATGTTATACTGTTATTCCAATGTAATCACTTATTATTTACACCAATATTGGAGATGATTCAAGTTCGTTTCCATACCTTGAGTTAGTTTTGTTATATTGCATTTTATCATACTTATATTATAATCTACCTTAGTCGGACGATGATGCCTAGACAATATCCATTGTTTTGGTATGCATACTACACTTCTGTACATTTTGGTACAAATCCTAGTACTAGCTATTTCCCTGACCGTTGATTGTGTTGTGTTGATATTTTTGGAGATAGAGTGAGCTCTTGGAGTTTGATTCACCCATTTTTCTCTATCTGTTATATCCAGTATTTAGTTATAGAGACAAATGTTGTTGACTATGCTAAGCCTTTATGTTTTAATATTAATAGATGTTCTTGTACTAACTCTATCAGGTCGAGAGATGGTATCTCGTAGTGACTATTTTATCTATTTAAAATTCTTTACTTATTTATAAGTGCGTTGTTCATTTTCACCTATATTAGGCATTCCCTACAGAATTAATCCATTGCATTAGCTCTGGGTTATGGTTTGGATTACCTATTGGCGAGATTTAGTAGGTGTCATCATGACTCAATAATTGGATTGTGAATTTTTTTTATCCTAGGGTTTTAACCCACAAGAATTTCACTATAATTTCTCATTCTAATGTTCAAGATGAAGAATGAATTAATAGATGTTAAAAGTGAGTAAAAATCTTATCTTAATGAAGAACTTCCAACACAACCATGAGCTAATTGCCCCTCTAGAGATTAAGAATGAAATTTTGGATTTTATGAACTAATTTTTTTCAAAAAAGACTTTTATAGTCCCATAACCTTGCTTTAGCTGGAAAATCCCCACTACAGCAGGAAAATCCTCACTATAGTGGCCGTAGCTTTTTATCAAGGACAATTTTGAGTAAAATGGTCTTGATTATTTACTCAAAAAGAGGGTTAACAAACAAATGGTGGAATTGGAAAGAAGAATTAGAGATCCTTAATTTGGTGGGTATTGGGACCCATAAATCTTTATAGTTCAGGAGGAGTGTTCATTTGATGTTGACCCCAGTTTAAATTTATCTCAAAATTCAATCGGTTGGAACACTTCCTTCTTAACTTTGGGCGAAGAATATTGTAAGTTCTTAATTAAAATTTAATGCACTCCAAAGTTAATGAAAGTTGATCATAACACTTATGATAAGATTCTTGTGTCTTTACCATATATATTTTTAATAATGATGGAATGAATCGTTACATGAATTGAGTTTGAAATTGTGAAGAACAAGGTTTGAATAGTATCAATACTAGTATTTAAGGTGGACAATTTACCCCCCAAAAAGCTCCACTTTGGTAGACATTTCACTGCTAAAGAGGTCCTTAACATGCTAGTCAGCTCCCGCTTCATTGGCTTCCAATTAACTTAAGTAGCCCTGCTAAAGCGACGAAGGTTTCGCTTAGAAGATAGACTAACATTATCAGTAGCAGCTAAAGAGGCTATACTAAGGTGACTAAAAGGATGCGAAGGAAGTTACACCGGATGCTTTTCAATAATTTTTGCTACGTCCAAAAAGGAATCCTATCAGATGCTCGAAATTCATTCAAACCCCGTGCACACAAATTTAATATGCTACCCTAGCAGGTTTTACATTCTAGATTCAATGGAATCATATAGATTCCTAACTAAGGCCGTTTCTAGAAAATAGGAGCCCCACAACTATTTTATCATTCTTGCAAAATTCTAATTGGTAGCCTAAAATGTGTACCCAACGTCTTAGGACCCGAACCAAAGGACTCCTGACCTAATATGCATATTTTGGAGTTCTGAAATTTTAGAAATTCTCATCGCCATATACTTATGTTTAGGCGGAAGACCTATTTCTCAACTCCATTAGCTCCATAATAGGGAAACGTGCAATAAAACCAAATAAACTGCCTGCAAGCATAGATATCAGCCCAATCAAGTCAGAAATAACTTGGAGAATCTACAGAAATGTTCTAAACACAGAAAATATTCAAAAAAGAGAAAAAGCACTTGGAGGGTCAGTACACTACAACTAAGTTTAAATTGTGACCTTTTTACAGTTATGCATTTTAATTGACAAAAAAATATATTTTCACAAATTTTCTTTTTCAATTAATTTAATAAAATTTGAAGATTTAGCAAGGCTTAAATAGTGACTGACAAAGTTCTTAATCTTTTTAATTTCAAAGTATGTACATAATATGACATAAATTTACTTAGTAGGTTAATAAAGGACGATGAATGACAAAACTAGTTTTAATGGTGACCTTTTAGCCATTAAGCTCAATTGGCATTGGTTATACCATGAAATATTATTTATTAGTTATAGGGAGAACAAGAAATGGCTGAAGATTCAACTAGGTTCAAATTGCGATGTTTTTTAATGCTATATTTAACTCAACGATATAGTATGGATAATTAAAATTTAGATGTGGCCGTTATTTATTTTTCAATTTTAACTTGTACTAATCGACTTTCATAGTGTTGATAGGGATGATATGATCATGAACATGAAAATTTCTTGAAAAATATTAACCTTACCTAAATGAAAATAATTTTTCTTTTCTTGATTGCAAAACATGACTGACACGGGAAATGAATTTGGAGAAAGAAAATGAATTAATTGTGAATGTTTAAATGCTAAACTTAACGAAAAAAACTATAATACCTAATATAAACTCATATATATTATAATGTATTTACATTATATTAAATGTCTATCAGAAATATAGATATGATCTATCAAGATCTATTAGACATCTATCAGGATAAAATATCTATATTTTAGAGAGAAAGTAGGTGTAATTTCCCCTATAAATAGAATGGTTTTCTTCATTGTAAAATACACCAAGAGAATCCCTCAAGAGAAATAATAATTACTCTCTCTTCTATCTCTGCTCTTGTTCTTCTCTATTTTATTTTCATAACACGTTCTCTCCACGATGCTTTAGCCAGCTGAGTCATAGTCACCAATACTTTTGGTCCAATAACTAACGTTTCTATTTCAGGTAACATGTTCCATGTATTGTCTTTTTTTCTTTGTTTTGATGGATCAGATGGATAACAATTACGAAAAAAAAAAGAGAAAACAATACAAAAAATTTCAAGATCTTTGCAGCCACCTTCCAAGCTAATCATGTATATAATAAAATGAAATGTCAATTACTATATATCGAGAGTGAGTCAACTATTAATGGTCATAGTTATATCTTTTTTCCTTCGGTTATTATACTTAGTGATTATTTGTGTCTGTCTTGTTTATTTTTATAGTTCACCGTGGTATAGTCCACAAGTATCAGTCAATTGAAATTTAAAATTTTGCATTCAGTTAGCACTATTTGCAGGCTAAAAGTATATATTTAATTTCTTATCATTAGAGTGGATGATTACATACATCTTGAATGTTTTGTTTTCTGGTCATTACTCTTTCGAAATGGGATTTGATTTGTTTATAGATTATATTATAATATTTTTAAGGACATGAATTAACAGTCCTATTGCACTTTGAACTATAAATTGATTAAGGGTAAGATGGTGAATTTAAAGTCTCATCACACCCAAATGATAAAATATTAGGTCAAAGTTTTGATGCACCACGATGATAAGATATTGGGTTCAATTTTCATAGATGTATGCCTAAGATGATTTTAGGTAAATAAGACATTGAGTTTGAATCTCAATGCACCACATCAATTATATAATGATGGTTAAGGCAAAACAATATACTTTTTTGTGAAAAATCATGAAACTTGTCCGGTTGATATGCTCCACTTATTGAAGTGAATGTTGTAGCAATACATCATATGTATGTCTCAATTTTCTCCTATAGTAGCAATACCTTGAAAGAGGTTCTAAGCTATCATAATTTTATAGGTGTAAGGAGCGAGTATATTCCTTTTCTGGGAAATATGAATTTCAATTGTTATAAGTACAGTTCCATTTCATAAGGTGAATGCATTAATATTTAGTAAATCATAAAATACATAAGTGTACTTGATTGTGATGGTATCATACCTCATCTCCAAAAGAGGCTGAATAATTGAGAAGAATTATTTTGAAAACTACTTTAGAAAAAGTAAATCTGGAATTTACTCAAATAAAAGATAAATATCATGATAAACTTTGAGTTTGCTTGAATAAAAGTTCATAATTGACAGGAACAATTGTGACATCTCAAAGATGTGCATAATGACTATTGAACATATATAGAAGAACTGAAAAAGCTCTTCATGATCTTTTAATTTTGCTTGTTCTCATAATAAGTTGGTTGGACCAAATTGTAACGCCCCGAATCTGGTACCCGAAATGCTACACGGAGCTCATGACTCCAGTGGACCTCAAGCTAACCCATGAATGATATTTGTACCTGAACATTTCATAACATACTATATAAATATGGAAATAAAGTCTTAAAGGCCATAAGGTTAAAAAATGAGACATAATATCTGATAAAATATAACATCTGGGTGGGTTATGAAATACCCAAAACCACTGAAATAACTATTTAATCATGATAGTCTGAAAAGCCTCTAACTGTCTGAATAAGTAGTTGATGGGGCATGTCCCCAACTAACTCCAACTACTAAAATCAACCAAGTACTGATATGATAAAATAATGCTCATGTACTCAAAGGATGAGAACTCACTGCTGACTCTAACTGCTGAGTACTGGAATACTACTGATGCTCTAGAACTCATGCTTCTGAACCCATGGTATAAAATACCATAGCGCAAATACGTTAGTACATTTGAATGTACTGGTATGCAAGAGAGGTAGGATGAATGCAAAGGGTTCAAATGCATCAACAATGCTAATAGACTGTGTAACATAGACGTGAGAATACATGCACGAATAAGTGACTATGACTAAATACGTTATAGTACTGACTACTTAGTCTGATTACTAATAACATGAGTCACTAATAACTGATATAACTGATACTGAGAGAGTGTATCTGACAGTTTAGGCTATAATAGATCTAACCGAGTTCTGTACTATTCTGGGTTGAATGTATCTGACAGTCCTAAAACTCTGAAGAACTATCTGAGTTCTATTACTGAGACTCAGTCTAAAACTTTAACTGTGGAAAGTAGTCATCTAATTGACATGTCCTAAATAATGCAATATAGCTGAGTTGGGGTCCAATGTCTAACCCCAATTGGAAGGGTGTCAATACCGCGCCATTGGTAAGGATAAGCCGTGGTTAACCCTCATCTGATAGTGTCTCCAAAAGAGAATGGTGAGACCCTCATCTGACAGTGTTTATCCACCTCATCAATCCTCATCTGTTAGTGTTGATGTCTAAACCTATGCTGGCTACATAGTTCTGGAATGCAAGGATGACTTCTAAGGATCTCACCCTCAACTATCAATGTGTGTCCTTATTCTGGGGTTCATTCGGCGCTAAATCCTACTCCCATCTGAATAGATACTGAACATGATTAACTGAACTGAACTAAGTTCATTGAGGTCCATTGAATGATGAAATACTACTGAGATTACTGAATTACTAAGCTTTTGGAGATTACTGCAATTATTGAGTTTACTAAGTTATCCTGAGTCACATAACTGACTGAATTCTATATATCATGGCTTGACTGAGAGTATCGTAAAAACATGACATTGGCTCTAGGCACACAGCTAAATTGTCGAGTATTAAATACCCCCAGGACTTGATATTATGAAAGTAATTCATGGCATAAATTCTAAAGTACAATAATGGCTACACATATATCCATAATCCATTGACTAAGACATTTCATCAAACACTTGACATGCATAAACTTGAATATGAAGGGGGATTTCATATTATCATACTTGTATGGCACTTTTTCTTTACATAGGCATTTAATCAAACACATAATGAGCATAGTATATGTAGACAACATTACGCAACAAGTAAACATCATGATTCAGTTCTAATTTCATCATTCAAGGGTTTAATCATGGGTTCACATGAATGTACACCTATAATAATTAATTCCACTTAAAATTTATCACCAAACATAGATTAGAATTCAATTGGTCATTATCAACATGAACAAAATGAAACCCAACATGGAATTCATAAAAATCCATATACTTGAACTTTTAAAAGAGATTCTTGGGCTTCATGGACGAAAGGATTCAATGAATGAACACTATGCATACCTGAGTTAATGAATTTGGAAGGACTAATGTAGAGTTCTTATGATTTGGCCTATGAATTTGAGAGCTAGGGTTCCTTGACTTGAGAGAAAGCAACTCAATTTGTAAAAAAAAGTGTGAATAATGATATCCTTAGGTCATGTAGGATTAAATTTTGTGTTTAAGGCTAAACTAAAATTATAGGAAAAGACCCATTCAACCCTGGATGTGTCTTTTGATTTTTGTCAAAATCTCTCGACTTGGCAGGCTGGCGCAACGTGTCGCTATCGCGTTGTGTCATTGGAAATTTCCCACTAGGAACTAGGCTGACAGTGCGAAGGGTTGAAATCACGTTGCAATACTGGATGGGACCTGGAAGTTTGGCACGACGTAGAGACATCGCACTGAGTTACTAGAAAAAGAACAATTCTGAATTTGAGCACTGGAACAACGCGCCGGTATCATAGAGTCTCACCGGATTTTGATGATTGCCATTTTTTCCTGCTCTGCAATGCGTTGATGGCTCAGGTGATACACTGTATCACTAAAAAGGCTCTAACTCACCGTTCGAGTGTTGGATTTGGGTAAATTTGGTATTGATGGAGAGCTTATTCAATTTTTCATATGATAAGATGTGAAAGATTTGAAAATACTATATGTATAAAAGTAGATTTATCATTAAAACAATTTATGACATATATGGAATGAATTTAAGCTAGGTAGAAGTACAGGCTATTACAATATCTCTCCTTTAGGAACATTCATCCTCGAATAAGATTGAATAAGTAGGGATAAACGATAAGCTGAAGTACATACTAAACATGAATAATTGAAACATGACTACCTGACTGACATTTCTGAGATTCATACCGAGCATGCATATCTGATGCATCATTTCATGGCTGAACTAACTTATGAATGCATGACTGAGATTTTTGATAACTGAGTTTCTCATACGGAGAATGCATCTTTGATGCGTGAATACATGACTGATCTGATTCATGAACATATGATTAAATATGCAATGGTAATTGATACCAAGTTTATAATGGAATTCTGAACATGAACTGGACACCAAGTTGTAACTGAAATCTGAACATGAAACTGAAAGTGTTAAGAAAAGCTGTTACCTTGGGCTGAGTCTTAATTAGCGAAGAAGAGGTGAGGATACTTGGTACGCATATCTGCTTTTGCCTCCCAAGTTTCTCCCTCAACAGACTGATTCCACCAAAGAACTTTTACTAGAGGGACTTCTTGGTTCCTCAGTCTATGTGTCTGATAGTCAAGAATTTCAACTGGAATCTTTTCATAAGAGAGGTTGTTCTAAACATCTATGCTTTGAATAGGGACTACAACTGTTGGATCACCCACGTACTTCTTGAGAAAGGAGACATGAAAGACTGGATGAACTGAGGCTAGATCTGAAGACAATTCGAGCTCATAAGCCACTTTGATGAAGCGACTGATAATTTTGAAGGGACCGATATATTGAGGACTGAGCTTTCCCTTCTTTCCAAATCTCTTAACTCCCTTCATGGGAGAGATCATTCGATAAACATAGTCATGAATCTCAAATATGAGATACTTTATGCGTACATCTGCATAAGACTTCTGTCGACTCTGAGTAGCCCAGAGTCTTTCTTTAATCAACTAGACTTTTTCTAAGGTATCGAATACTAAGTCATGCCCTATAACTGAGGCCTCACTAACTTTGAACCAATCGACTGGAGATCTGCATCTCCTGCCATAGAGATCTTAGAATAGATCCATCCAAATACTGGAATAATAGTTGTTGTTATATGCAAACTAAATCAAATGCAAGTGGTCTTCCCAAATTCACTTGAAATCAATTGCACACGCTCGCAACATATCTTCTAGAGTCTAAATGGTCCGTTCTGCTTGACCATCTGTCTAAGGATGAAAGGTTGTACTGTGATAAACTTGGGTACCGAGACCCTTTTGGAACACTTTCTACAAATGAGAGGTGAATTAGGTACCTCTATTTGAGATAAAAGATAATAGGACATCCTGCAATCTGACCCACTCTCTGATATAGAGTATGGCGTAATCCTCAGCTGAATAAGAAGTATAGAATGTAAGAAAATAAGCTGATTTTGTCATTCTTCTACAATGACCCAAACTGAATCATGATGATGACGAGTATGACGAAAACCCATCATGAAGTCTATGTTCACTTCTTCCCACTTCCAAGTGGGAATATTGAACCCTTGTCATGGACCCACTAGGCTTCTGATGCTCTATCTTAACCTCCTGATATGTAGAGAACTTAGCTACAAACTCTGCCATACTTCCCTTCATCCCACTCCACCAATATATCTCCCACAAGTGGCGGTACATCTTTGTGACCCATTAATGAATAGAGTAGTACGCACCATGCGCTTCTGAAAGATTTCGCAGCCTTAAGTCATCTACACCTGGAACACACAGACGACCTTAACAATGCAATACACCATCTCCCCCTTGGGAGAAAACCTTAACCTTCAAATCCTTGACTGACTCTTTCAACTTGACTAAATTGGGATCTCTATTTTTCTTTTCTTTCACCTTGGAAAGTAGAGATGATTCTGATCTGCTCTGAACCCATATATCACCCACCTATGTATCGACTAAGCTAAAACCTAGTGTTGTAAGATGATGGACTTCCTGAGCTAACTTCTTCTTACTATCCTCAACATGAACAACACTACCCATAGACAGTTACTGAGAGCATCGGCCATTATGTTGGCCTTGCCCGGATGATAAAGGATACTCATGTCATAATCTTTCAAGAGCTCTAACCACTTTCTCTGACGAAGATTGAGATCTTTCAAAGAAAAGATATACTGAAGGCTCTACTAATCTGTTAACACATCTACATGAATACCGTATAGATAATGCCTCCAAATATTTAAGGCAAATACTACGGCTGCTAACTCAAGATCATAAGTAAGATAATTCTTCTCATGAGATTTAAGTTGTCTAGAGGCATAGGCTATGAACTTACCCTGTTGCATGAGGACACAACCCATACCTACTTTGGATGCATCACAATACACTACGAAACTATTTGAACCATCTGGAAAAACCAAAACTGGAGCTGAGGTGAGTCAAGTCTTCAACTCCTGAAAACTCTTCTTAAAAGGATCTGGCCACTGAAACTTGACTTTCTTCAGGTTCAATTTGGACATAGGGTATGCAATAAAAGAAAATTTCTTAAAAAACCGTCTCTAATAGCCAGCCAAACCTAAGAAACTCATGATATCTGATGGAGAGATAGGTCAGGGCTATTTTCTTACTGCTTTAGTCTTTTGAGGATCTACTATAATTCCATCACCTAAAATGATGTGACCAAGGAATGCTATTGACCTTAGCCAAAATTCACATTTACTGAATTTGGCGAATTGCTGATGATCTATGAGAGTCTTAAGTACGATTCTGAGATGGTTTGCGTGATCACGCTCACTGCGAGAATAGAACAGAATATCATCTATGAAGACTATGATGAACATGTCCAAGTACTACTTGAACATACGGTTCATTATGTCCATGAAAGCTTCAGGGGCATTGGTAAGACCAAAGGACATGATTAGGAATTCGAAATGACCATACCAAGTTTGGAAAGCTATTTTTGGAATGTTTTGGGAAGTGGATACTTGTTCTTGACCATGACTTTATTGAGCTGATAGTAATCAATGCATATTTTGAGAGAACCGTCTTGAAAATACCACATGTATAAAAGTGGATTCACCTTTAAAACAAGTCTCTAACATCTTTGGGATAAATTCAACCGAGGTAGAAGTACAGGGTATTACACAAATAATATTAAAATTTGATCCCTCAAAATTTGAAATATATAAAAGGTAAATATGGGCCCGTTCACCATTCATGTGATCTATTAAGATGTATTGATATAAGATGATCACTTGTACATTTATTTTCAACCAGGAATTTGACATTCATAAATTTTCTTAATGAAATTTAGTTAAGAGCATAACTTTTTGATTGTGTGATTAAGACAGTCCATCTTGATGATGATGGTTTGACATTGAATACCTTCGATAAATAGGTGAACCATTTCTAATGAGAACAAAACTTCATGTGTTGGTCTAAATTATGATATATTGCTTACAATATCACTTGTTTTCATTAGATAAAAAATTATGATTAATTTTGCACTCTCAATTGGTTAAAGGTTAGGAACCAAATATTCCATCTAAAAGTTTTTTTATATCTGGTATATGAATAATGAATACGCCATGATGCACAAAGATGGATTCATCAAAGAAAATGGAGGATGCATGTTAGTTTTCCTTGAATAAAGAGTGGATTATAAGCAGCTAAGAAGTATGTTAAGAATTATCATTAGATCCTTATACAAATAGTAATTCCAGTTAAATGTCGAAAGCATCTCATATTTAAGCTGCAAGTGCTCCTATTTTTTCTCCCTAAGGGACAAAATCTACGCATTCATAAAGTGTGGTAGAAAAATTGATTTCAAATGAAATAATCCTTGAAAAAGATAAAGAGCAAATAATCAAAATAAGAAGGCAATGTGCTCTTAAAGATCTATAATGTAACACATCATAAAACCTTATGAGAAGTTTAAGTACTTGAAATAATGAAGTGATGAGATCTCAAAATGTTATGTCACACTGTAAACCGATATGAAATGACATATCATCAATATCTTTGATACACTATTGGCACAATATTGTAAAAGATTAAGATGAGATCTTCTTGACGTAGAAACATTTATCAAGTGACCTGAAAGGATGCATCTTGGTAAGCATAAAACTTACTTGATTTGCATTTCACGCACTTGAAGATGTCACTCATGAAATGTCAAACATTGTACTTGAAAAGATTTATATGAAAACATTTTTAAGGATTCAAAATATTTGAATCATATAAAGGTTTCTGGAAAACTTATTTATAATCCTTATATTGTTTAAGCTTATAGCTTGAAAATTATTAGAACTCTTGGAAATTTTTCAAAGCAATATTTTATTTGCTAACATGCGAAATATATCAAATTAAATTTGTTGTGAAGTACCATAGCTTAGTGCTATTGGTGCACTCATATATCTTGTAAATACTAAGAGGCCTGATTTAGCCTTTTTGATTAATTTGTTAGAAAGGTATAGTTCTGCTCCTACTAGGAGACGTCAGAATGAGATCAAACACATATATGGTACCTAAAGAGACTATTTATATGATCTTATTTTATTCTAAAGATTGTTGTCCCGATCTTATTGGTCATACTCATGTTGGGTACTTATCTTACTAGCATAAAGCTTAATCTCAAACAGGCTATGTGTTTATATATGGTGGTACTTCCATATCTTTAAGATCTGTAAAGTAGTCTATCGTAGCCACTTTTATTGAACCATGTTGAGATAATATCTATTTATGGAGAAAGCTAAGAGTGTTTGTGGTTGAGGTCCATGATACATCACATTCCATAAAAATATAGTTTAAAGTGTGACAAAGTACCCACAATTTGATATGAAGATAATACAGTATGCATAGTATAACTTAAGGGAGGATTCATAAAAGGAGACAGAACGAAGCATATTTTGCCAAAACTTTTCAATAGAAATGAGCTACAAAAGAAGGGTGATATTAATGTGCAAAAAATTCATTTAAGTAACAATATGATAGATTTACTCACCAAGTCTCTTTCAAGTGCAACTTTCAAGAAGATGATGCACAAGATCAGGGTGCAAAGGTTCAAGGATGTTCTAATTAAAGGGAGTTAATATGCGTTGTACTCTTTTTCCCTTATGAGGTTTTGTCCTAATGGGTTTTCCTTGTAAGGTTTTTAATGAGGCATCTCATATGTGTATTGTTAGAGATATGTACTCTTTTGCCTTCACTAGATTTTCTTTCCACTGGCTTTTTTCTAGTAAGGCTTTAATGAGGCACATTATCTATCAATTAGAGATTTAAGCGAGAGTATTATAAATGTATTTACATTATAGTGAATGTTTATCAAGAATATAGATAAAATCTATCAAGGTCTATTTGATATCTATCAGGATATGAAATATGTATCGTAACATTATAAATTTTTTTCGCTCATTCGGTTTGGCTTACAAGAAGGATATTAATTGAAAAGATTGGA